>NW_022196153.1:410998-445518 GCF_008641045.1 Pistacia vera | reverse complement strand
ATCGGCGAACCCCAGTCTCTCTCCTGTTCGATTTGAACTATTTGGTACGGTGAATTTTCATGATCTCCTCTGATTTTGCCACGTCTTCACTTTTTTTAATCGTGTGGTCCAGCTATTTAGCTAATCGGTCTATTACTACAACAGGAAAATCATTTATTTGTCACCTTTTTTGTTAATTGGTTTTATTATACATGTAAAATATTTTACGGTAGGTTACTAGGTTCATTACTGATTTTAAAATCAGATTTATTTTATGCAATATATTACGGTCGGTTTGGTTTATTATTTTGAATAGAATTTTAGAAATAATATTAGACAGTTGAATAGGATGATTATTATAAGGTAAAATTTAAAAATTAATAAAAAAACCCTCTAAGTTTGCTAATTTGACTAAACACTCCAATATATAAAAAATTTGTAAAATGACAAAAACACCCTCATCCATCCACAATGCCGAATTTCGGCCATCACTGCTGGTATCTGGTTGGAATCTGACGTTACAACACAGACCGATCGAATCTGGTCAGACGTGCGTCGATCTGGCCGACGGCAGCAAAAGGCCAAATCTAGCCATCAGCGACGGTCAAAGATAAGGCCGTTAGTGACGGTCAAAGACGACCAGATTTGGTCGAAAAATGTCAGATCCACTGTGAATTTAGCCGGAAAAGGCCAGATCGACAAATTATCGGCCAGTTATAGTCATTTTTAGGCCATTGTGATAGATTCCGGCTACCATCGACGGTGGCTACCAAAATCTGGCAATTATGGGTGGGTGGGGTGTTTTTGTTAATTTTTAAACTTTTTTCTGGGGGTGTTTAATTAAATCAATAAACTTAAGAGGTCTAAAAGGAATTTAAAAAAATATAATAGTATTTCCTAAATAATTAAACAAACAGTTATTTTGGGAATAGGATATGAAATAATAAACCAGACAGATCCTAATATTTTATAGTATTTTTTGTTGTGACCGTGTCCGGTCAAGTTTACATGTATCCCAACTAATTCTTCAAAGCCTTAAAGTTAACGATCGAATTAACTCTCTAATGATCACCCCTATTAGAAATCGAGGGGAATTAAATTTAAGACATGTTAAGTTATACGCTCAAGAGTTTCTATCACTCTATCTGACCATCCAAGGGTAGTTTTTATAGTATGTTCATTATTGATTTCAAAATTAGGTTTATTTTATAAATTCTTTTAAAATAATTTTCATGATCAATTAAATGCTCTAGACTATTACAAAGTATTAGGAGTTTATACTTTCATGATCACAAGTTAAGGATGATTTTTTTTATACTTTTATAGGAGTTTAAAATTTTAGGAGTATATAATATTTTTTTTCTTATTTTTTATTGCGATAAATAAAATAAATCCTTTTAAATATAATCGAGGAGGTGTTATTATTATCGGTATATTGGGCCTAAACCGAGATAGGAGTTTAAGAGGCCAACCCATGTGCTAGTTTAGATTTAGTGGACTAAATTGGGCCATACAAATCCAAACAGGCCCAACCAAATCGGGCTTGTAAACTTCTTCTAAATCTTGTCAATAACAAAACTGTGTGTAGATCAATAATAATTTTATTTAAAAAATACAAATATATAATGATTCTTGATGCGAACTTCTTGAAGTTTTTAACATACGGATCAAAGTCAAGTAATTAATCACTAGTACTATCTTCACAAAATACAAAATCAAAGACATACAATTGTTCGCTCACCATTAGTTTCCGCATTAAAAACTTCAGTTCGGACTAGTGATTAGGAACCCGGCCCAACCTGGCCGGTTGAACCATGACCGATGGCCTTTACCAAGTTGGGTTACAAAATTTTCAATTCATCCGAAACCCTAGAAAATTAGGATATCAATCCGTGAACAATTTAAGGCTAGAATGTTAGGGTTTTTGAAGAGTATTGACTAGTGAGTGGAATGGTGGCAACAATGTCGATTTTCGATGAGTGAATCGACCGGAAATCACAAAACAATGTCTCCTGAAAAAGCCTACTGTTGCCAACAACTGGGGAGACGAATAAGGGAGGCGTAGATGGGTTTTGGTCATGAGGTTGAGGGGAGTGTTTTCGTGGTGATGGGGAGTGTTGTTGTCGTCGTCGGAAACAAACCCTATTTGCCGATGCTGACGTTGGTGTTTGGGGTTTTTTTGCAAGATTTAAAACCTATGGAGACTCACATGTTATTTTCAAGGGTGATTTTGTTAAATTTCAAACTTTAGACACCTGTTTAACCCGCCAACCAAACTCATTTAAACCGCTCGACTCGTGACTTAGTGGTCTGGCCGGATCACTACATGGGTCGAGTTTCTAATCACTAGTCTGGATGATCACATCTAAAAATTTCCTTATATATATATATATATATATGAAATTCAAGAAAGTTTTTCCTAGGTCAGACATGTATATACATCCAAATAACCACAAAGAATATATACCCTCAAAATATAAGTGCATGGTCCCTGCAGCCTGCTATGGTAAGTCAACTTCTGGATACTTGGTTGTTGTTGTTGTTTGTGTAAAAGGAAGTCATGCTGAAAGATACTTTGAGAGGTGCATGAGATTAAAGTGTGATAGAATCAACACCGTACTGGCCGCTTAGTTGCTTTCATGATGGAGGCAGGACGGTAGGGTTTTTTGTTGGGATGTAAATGGTTATATCTGCACAAAAGGCGATGCCATGCATGCACGCTTTAGCTAGCTCTAGTAGAATTTTGCCTAAAAAACGATGGACCTGGCTCAGCTATTGCCATACTTCTGCCTGCCCTGTCTCGGCATTGTTGGCATCATTAAGCTAGCTAGCTGCCACCACATCGTGCAGCTTAAAAGTGGTAATGACTTTGTATCAATTACCACCAAGACTTGAAATAAAGTAAGTCATCATATTTTATTTACATGGAACTTAAAGCTTTGCCTTTTTTTATGATGGGGCTATTGCCTAGACCAACTTCAAACCAAGTTATAATCCCATTACAAACACAGTTCACTCCTATATATCTAGTCTCTGCTCATCATCATGCTCAAAATTGTTGATGCTTAGATGGGGAATCAAAACTGAGATAATACTGTCTATCCACATTATCCTCAATTGGTCGTCACCATTTGGGGTACCCATGCTCACTATTATGCCTGAAAAAGTAAGGCTGACGCCAAGCCTTGTCAACATGGGCGGTCAAAGCTTAGATAAGGTTCTGCAGCTATCCAGGCGTAGCCACGTCGCATGCTGACGTGAGCGATCTGCTCCTCCCAGTATAGTGGGTATGCGTCAGGCTGGTGAAAGATTGGAAACGTTCCACGTGTCCAATCCTTGCGCAAGTCGAGGAAATCTCTCGAGTAGGTGAATGACTGGACACAAAGAAGGATTTGCACGGCAGCCTGACCCAGTCATAAATTTAGTAATCATTGCCTCAAATCATTCCACTATAAATAGAGGGCTTCTCTCCCGTTTGTGGGATTAGCTAATTTTTCTCAAAAACAGCATACACACACGCACTCTCTCTCTCTCTCTCTCTCTCGTGTATTTACTTGTATTCTCTAGATTAGAAATCAGCTCGCTGAACGCAACCTGATCTCATGCACTAATACAATACCAGTGGACATAGGATTCACTTGTTTAAGCATCTGAATCACTTTAAACATTGTTCTTCTCTTAATCAGTTTCATCCCCCATATATATGTGTATTTTCTGAGTCAGCTCAACATTTCATACGTGCGAGTAATTAGTGTCAAAATCAAACATCAACACTCACGTCATTTGATTTATTACAGTTGAGTGTTTCCCAACTACGTTTACTACACTAGTTCGACTTACTCCTTCGGTGGTCGGATAATTTATCTCTTATAGTTTTTATTATTTGTTCATTTTTTTGATATGGGTATATTCCACAAATACATGATTGGTGTGAAAGAGAGAAATGGGGTATGAGTAAGTAGATAGTACAATCATGTCTAGCTTTAAGAGCATAAAACCTGGAGAGAATCTAGAGTTTGTAAACCCAAAAACACCCACTACTCTTTGGAACTTATTCTAAAAACCCAATTAATTTACCCATACCACCACCAACACCATGAGATTAGGCATAAAGGGAGCTACTTATTGGTCCCCCACTTTCCCCATAAATTGCCAACCAAAACTCCATCCACACTATCCCCCATTATAACACTCTTGGGACCCGCCCTCTCTTCTTCCCCCATATCATCATTTATTTTTGATGGCTTCTCCTCACGCCTATACTTTTCAACTATAGTTTTCTCCCACTTTAAAATCATTCCCAAACATCTGCTATTCAACTAACATCTATCATTTTGTTTAAAAACAATATGTAGAAGTAAAAAGTTTTGAAGCCTAAGTTAATGATTCTTTCTTTTCTGGAGATCCAAAGGGGAAAAAGAATTATACATGTGTATAGAGTAGAGACTGAAGTAGAGTTGAATGTTGTGATAATGGTGATAGAATTACAGGAATTTGGGGGTAAAGTTTGACAAGTAGTTGAATGGGACAATAATGAGGCAGCTGTAAAGGATGAGGAACTTGGTGGTTGGAAAGGGGCAATGGTCCAACTTATATTTATCACCCAATTAAGATGAGTAACTGCACATGTACAAACCAGGTCCCCCTCCTTTCCCCACTTCTCTGTACTGTATCCACCTACCTAGCTCTCTGGGACTGGGACCGGGAACCGGGATGACCAACCATGCTGCAATCCACTGCACACCGGCCTCCTTTATAGTTAACTGATCTTCACCTAGCTATCCATCCATATATATATTTTACTCTGTTGAATAATTAATTTAAGAGCTTCTTCTTGGCCATACATGCATGCACAGAAACTTAACATTTTCTCATTCCTGGGTTCTGGGTATTTATGTACTTCAGTTTCCAGTCTATTTAACTACTGCAATATGCCTGGAGGAATCCAGTTATTTTGTGTTTGATTATATATAACCTAATGCTGAAGATGGATGTTTCTCTCTCTGGTGGTCCCTTGAGTGAAAATTATAGGATAAGAAGTTGGCATCAATCAATCTTCATTATTAATGACTTAATGTGACTGTTTCTTAATCCATTCTAAAATGGTTTCAGCAGGATCTGAGTGTAAAAATGTCTTTTTTTTTTTTTTTTTATGGGGTTGTTCCAAATGAGGAGCTAGCACACATAAATTTTATATATATATAAAAGTTTTGCAGCAGGATATCCTGGATGTTTTATTCTGCTCAGATGCTCACATGTTCAATCAACTGCAAATTGCTAAAAGACTTGAAGATGAAGCCTTTTTCTGGGAATAATTTTTTATTTATAGTTCTTCTTCCTCTCTACAGATAGATAAATGTACTTGCTAATATTTTCTATATACTGCCTGCAATTGGATGGAACCCTACCTGCATCATTATGGCTTTCTATTAAATGACATATCTAATAGAGAAAGATCTTGATTCCAATTCTTCATAAATTTAAGAGTAATATTACGCCGACAATACTTTTTCACAAACTTTCTCTCATAATCTTGACGTGACAGTTCATAATTGGTCAATTCACAATTAATTAGTGGGACTCATGTAGGACCTATGTAAGACTCATTCTGAACCAACTAATTGAGAACTGTCATTTCAGAACGGTAAGAAAAAGTTTGTTGACGTAGTATTATTCTAAATTTATTTCATGTTGTGCTTTTTTATAGCTTATAGTGGGAACATGAAGCCCCTCAAATTTAATACCAATCACCCCTATGCACATCCTTTTTCTATTTTTTAAATATAAAATAAAATAAAATTCATGTTTCATATATTCTTATTCATATCAAAAGTACCCATAATTATATAAAATAAAATAAAAATGAAATACCCCTATTAGAGGGCTTTGATATTTTTATGTGGAGGTTGTTTGCACCGTCAAGTTGTATAATTTGGGAAGGCACAATTTTCTGAGGGACATTAGAAGTAACAATTTCCTTAAGAGAAGTTGCCACGGAGGTATTCAAAAAAATGTAAAAACCAAATTAAACTAGTAACCGAATTGGTTTTCCAAAAAATTGGTTTGGTTTCGGTTCAACGAAATACATGAACTGGAAATTCGAATTCAGTTACTAGTTTAAAGAGATTTTAAAACCGATTAACTGTAACTGCTTTATAAAATCGGTTTTCACTTTAAAATTAAAAAACCCTAAATCTCCAAATTATTTTCTCTTTAGTCTTCACCTTTTACAGATTTCTCCTCTTTTTTTTTTTTTTTNGAATAAAATGCGTGTATCTCCTAAGTTGTTCATAAAGAGTGAAAGATTCAGCTAATTGGCGCATATTCACATGCGCTTTGATCATAGAATTACAAAGGAAAGTGTCGTCTCTATGAAGCCTATGATCGAACATGCGCCGTGCGTAAAGGATACCAGCGAGTGGAGCACAGGTTACGACGAATTTAGCGAAAATTTTAACATTTGTTTCGATGGCGTTACGAAGCATAAAAGCGTGGATTTGGAAGAGAGATTTTCTTGTGCGGGTACCCCCAAGCAGAGAAAGGCATTTTCGGTCTATTGAACGCCAAAGAAACTGTTGTTGTTTCGCCATTTGATAAATAAAAAGATCTTCTCTCAGACTCAGTCCACCCACCCCATGCAAAGTAGCTTTCAATTCACTATAGAAGTGAATGAATCTGTTCCCACCAAAAGTTTTTCATAATAACTTTTCCACCAATAAACTTTGAAAAAAAACATTCTCCCACCCATTGTTAAATTAAAACATTAGTTTTGACAGCAAAAGGCCTTATTGTGAGTTCACACAATATATATTATAGGGTTAATATTCCTTACACCCCTAATTACAAACATTTAACCATGTCCTTCACTAACTTGGAAATTAGTCATTTAAACCCCTATTTTTATTTTTTATAATTACAATGGAGTTCACTTCTAAAGTATGCGTGTTTCTAAAAAAAAATTTAAAGTTATATGTATATATTATTTTTAAAAATAATAATAATATTTGTCACTTAAATATTTATGAAACTACAAAATAATATTTCATTAATATTATATATATATTTTATGAAAATATAATTCCAAAAAAGAAAAATTGAAAAATTGTAAAAATAACAAAAATCCAAAAATAAAAAATAAAAAATTTTGAAAAAAATAGTTGGTTAGAATCATACCTAGCCAGGTGCGAATTAGTTGGAATCGCTGGATGCGATTTTGGCCAACTATTTTTTTTGTTTCAAACTTTTATAATTTTTTTATTTTTTATTTTAATAACTGACTTTATTTTAATTTTTTTAAATTTATTAACCCTAAAATTAATATAAACCAAACTGGGGGTGAAAATTACATTTAATAAAGTTTGGGTGGGAAAAGTTATTCAGTTTCATTAAAAATTAGAAAGCAAATAGTAAAAAGTATGGGTGCGTTTGGTTTATTATTTTGGGTAGGATTTTGGGGATGATATTAGATAGTTGGATAGGAGAGTATTACGAGATAAAATTTAAAATTTTATGAAAAAGCCCCCAAGGTTTGCTAATTTAATAAACACCCCAATATATTAAAATATTATAAAATGACAAAAACACCCCTACCACCCACAGTGTTAGATTCCGGCCACCACCGCTGGAATCTGGCCAGAAAATTGGATAACCACACATACCGGTCAGATCTGACGGGTATTCTATCGATATGACCTTTTCCGGCCATATCCAACACGGATCTGGCTGGAAAAGGCCAAATCTAAGGCCGGATGCGACCTTCAACAGCCGAAAAAGGCCATCTTTGGCCGTCAACGATGGCCATTTCTTTGTTTCCGATGGTCGTGTGACTGCTGTGATAGATTCCGGCTACCACCGGCGGTGGTAGCCGGAATCTGGAAAGTATTGGTGGTGGGGGTGTTTTTTTTTAGTTTTTAAACTTTTTTTCTGGGGGTATTTGATGAAATTAATAAACTTATGAGGTCTAAAAGTAATTAACAAAATAGACTAATATTTTGAGAATAACGTGTCAAACAACATTTGAAGAATAGGATTGGGAATATGGATAAAAACAATAAGCCAAACGCAATAGTTTTTTGTAGTTTTACCCCGTAACAGATTCCATTGACGAAGATTGACGATGGGTGGGAAATTATTTTTCTCAAAGTTTATGGGTGGGAAAAGTAATTTTGGAAAACCTTGGGTGGGAAATTGTTATTCACTCATTTGAGTGTTTACTTTTTCTCTGTACAGCCTATTTTACATGTTTTTGGGTAACTTAAGAATTAAGATGCCTGATACATATGACCGTAGTGATACTTACTTGAAACTAAAAAAGAGACAGTTATAAACAACAGAAATTGAATATAATAATATTATACTAACAAATAAACCTTACAAAGATTTACATATAAAATAAGGTGACAAAAAATGAATAAAATAGTGAAATAAAAAGTCAAACTCATTATATTCACTCTTTCATTCATTATTTGTCATATCACTTTGTATGGAGATCTTTGTAAGATTTATTTATAAGTGTAGTATTACTGAATTAAATAATATTACGTAGAGAATAAAAGATTCTTGTACAAAATCCACGAATGAAATAAAAAAGAATGAAAGTAAAATTACAAGGTATCATATCATATGATCAGTAGATGACTTAGACAGTGTAGTGCTGGTTCATGGCATCAATGTCCAGACCCCTTAACTTGGCAGATGATTCAACCTTCCCTTTCAAAGTGTGAAGCTCCCTCATCCTGCAAACTCCAAATAAATTGTCAAAAACCAGATGCTATTAGAAACTAGTCTGTTTGCCAAAATTTCACTGAACTCAACTCTCAAGATGGGTAAGTCAATATTATTATTATTAAAAGATGATTTTTATCAATATCAGAAAGTATTTTAAAGTTACTGGAAATTAGATAAGCCACCACCATCATCATCGATGATACTCTCCAATTCCCAATCAAATGGTATGCATATTTCTTACTATTCAAATTGTTTTCCAGCATGAACACTGACCTTGCAATCTCTGCACGCTTTTTAGCTTCTTCTGCCATGAGATTGAGGTCCCCAAAAGTGCTTATTTTATCAGAAAACTTTTTTGTGTCAGAGGACTGGAGACCATGCAGAGTTCTCTGTTCAGTTGCCCATGCAGCCGCACGAGCTTCCTTACCAAAGTCCTTTTTGTTCGTGAATGCAGTCTGGTAGAAACCACACGAAAGTTCTTTGCGTTAGAGAATATTGAAATACTCTTAGAAATTTCAGATGTACGTAGATTCAAATGGTGTACTTAAAATTTCGACCTCTACACATAGATACATGAGTTAATTTGATAGGGTAAGTATAGTTCGTACCCTTTGGTCTACAACGAGACTCCAGGCTCTACCACTGAGAGCATATCGGACAGCAAATTTGATAGGATCAAGCAGCAAGTAAGTTGCGATATTAAACAACCAAATGACCCCTGTCCAGGCCCAACCAATTTCTCTGATGCCTGCAAACTTCGAGGTTGCAGTGGCAGATATCACACTTGCAATCTGCGAAGAGCAAGAATCCAGAATTCAAGTCTTGATAACTTCATTCATAAAAAGAGTTATCTTTAGAGCATTGATACGGGTAGGGAAAATACCAATTGAGCAATAACGAACGCAATGACAAGCAGAAAGCCAGGTCTCTCAGTATATGACCAGCCCCTGGAGCGTGTCACAAAAATTAAGGCCTGGCTAATGGTGCTGATTTGAAGATACAGTGCTGATGCCATCCTTTCTTTAAGTTCAGTCGAAATTTTGTCGTCAGACATGTTAAAATGGTGCTGGTTGAAGTTCTTCACGTGGAAATGTTTCTACCAAGAGGAAATGAGGATAAATAATTAATTAAGTTTGAGATTTTAATAAAGAAATATAGGATGTGTCAATGATGCAGGATAACAAATAACAATAAAATGAGATGATTTTACTGAAAAGGATGGGAATTTACTGGAAAGAAGTTAGTTTCATAAGCTGCCCAGAAGAATACAACTGTCATTAGAGCCAGGTAAGCACCAAGTACAATTCCTGTTGCAAAAATTTCACCGAGCTTCCAACTGTCAGGGAGAGGAGAAGGCTTTACCCTGTCTTTGGAGATGGTCATGATAGTACCTATGAGCCAAGCAGGCCATAACAATACGAGTTAACAAGAAAGGGTAGAAGATTATGTTACAGAAAGAAAGATAAAATAGAAGTCCTATGAAATCTTTTAAGCTAACCATCATTAAGAACGGCGATGACAAGAACCATGAAAGGAGGAAAATCGAACTCCCAGAAGACTGTCAGCAACAAAAATCCTAGCTGTCATGCAAAAACCATTGAAAATGAGACGTGACTAATACAAGGGTGCACTTTAATTAAAGTTCTTTTTCCTGTTATAAATATATAGAAATTTAGTTAAGTAGAAGCTTACCACAATACGTATAGTAATAGACACGGCATAAATCTGGAGGAAGAAAATGAAATTTAGTTTTTAACTCTGACTACTCAACATGATTCAGGAGTCAACTAGAATGGTAATTATGGTAAGGTTACCGTGTAGTTTTTCATTCTTTGGAAGATTGCACGACTTGTTAAGACGGCACTTATGATTACACTCAACCCAGGTTCTGTAAGAACTATATCAGAAGCACTACGGGCGGCATCTGTAGAATCTGCCACAGCGATTCCTATGTCAGCTTTCTTTAAGGCAGGAGCATCATTTACTCCATCACCAGTCATTCCACAGATGTGCTTTCTAGCTTGTAATCTTTTGACAATTTCGTATTTATGTTCTGCAGATGAAAAATGTGGCATCAAAAATTGGATGGAAAATTGATATGAACTGTTGTACAAACTTTACCAGTAAACTCACCAGGAAAGACACCAGCAAAACCATCTGCTTTTTCAATAAGTTCATCAATCGGAAGCGCTGCATGTCCCTCTTCCTTACTCTCACCAAGCAGAGATGATGAGGGGTACATGTTTGTGCCCATTCCAAGCCTTCTTCCTGTTTCCTTAGCAATTGCAAGTTGATCACCTGCAAGGTTTTAATTGAATGAATGAGGACACTAATTTGAGCTCTTCCCAGCAATAGACCACCGATGTATCTCAATGAAAAGTATGAAATTTCATAATACGTAGTGATACAAACCTGTGATCATTTTAACACTGACACCAAGATCTAGAGCTCTTCTAATTGTTTCAGCACTGTCGTGGCGTGGAGGATCAAAGAGAGGGAGAAGGCCAACAAATTCCCAGGGGCCACCAGGACTGTCTTTGGTACCAGCAGGCACTTCCTGGAGATAAAGAAACTCCATTGTTCAGAAAAGAAATGAGAGAAAGTTGTACATGACGCCAAGTAGTCTGAAAAAGGTTAGTTACCTGGCGAGCAACTGCAAGGGATCTTAGTCCACGTTCAGCAAACTTGTCAATCATTGCATGTACCTTCTTTTCAATTTCTGATTTGTTGTAAGCCAGATGGAGAATCTGCACAAGTATTAATGAAAAGAGCTCAGAAATTACGGATCATATTTCCATGAGTTAGCTTTGAGGACAATAAAACTGTACGTTTACCTGCTCTGGTGCACCTTTGCTAACTCTGTGCATTTTACCAACACCATCTACATATGTAAGTGCAGTCCTTTTATCAGTTGGATTGAAGGGAAGGAAGTGAACTTCTTTAATTCCAGCTCGTGCCTTCAAAATAACCATCGAACACATGATTATTGTTTCATTCCAATAGCAGTGGATTATAATTATTTATTAATTAATTTTGCATAAAATAAAATTTGCATTTCATTGGAAGAGTAAGACTGAATACTTAAGCACTTAAGTCGGTACCTCCTTAGTGTCTGCCAACATTGAAACAATTGCAGCATCAATAGCATCTTGGTTCTCTAACCTCGATGCTCTTGCAGCCATAAGTACTACCATGTCCTTGTCAACACCTTTGGCAAAAACCTGCGACGACATGGATGGTATCATTATATTTGAAAAATGTATAATCAAAATTGTAAATGACGTATCAGAAATACTGATCAGATGGAACTTCTAAATAAGGAGCTGGGAGTAGCACAATTTAAGAACAACTCAAGAATATAACCTCAATCAGATTTTTGTCCACTGTAAGCTTGTTTAGTGTCAAAGTGCCTGTTTTATCACTGCACAGCACATCCATTCCTGCCATTTCCTCAATGGCAGTCATTCTTTTGGTTATTGCACCCTGCACAGGACATAGATCAATGCCGTTTATTTGAAGAAAAAAAATGCTCATGAAATAACAAAAACAACTAATTTAGATTTGGCTGTGTTTTTCAGACCTGCTGAGACAAGCGATGTGAACCAATGGCCATAGTAACGGAAAGAACAGTTGGCATTGCTATTGGAATCCCACCAATTAGTAAGACAAGTAGATTGTCTATACCAACACGATATCCCCTCTCTTGAAGCCCATATATCACAATGATTTCAATAACCATTCCAACAGCAATTGAGCAAATACAAAAGTTTCCGATTGCTGTGAGAACCTGGAATCATCAAATAACTAGAATAAGTAAATACTAAATCGACATTATTATAACACTTACTTGCACAGCCACATAATTTTAGCAATTTGGCTCTACTGTAAACCTTCTGAAAATGCCCAACATGAGTAGTGCTTTCAACAAGATGAGCCGCCTTCCCAAAGAAAGTGTGAACTCCGGTTGCGATAACAACTGCCTCTAATTCACCTTGTTTGCATGTTGAACCTGAGTAGACCCCATCACCAGGATTCTTGGTTACTGGAAGAGACTCTCCAGTAAGAGCTGACTACAAGTAAGAAAGAAAGAAATTTGTTAAAGTCAGGGTAAAATTTCAGTTATAACATCAATTACACACATAAAATGTTTTAATTCTTTCAGAAATTTGAGAATTGAGATTATATTATAAATTTTCTTAATGCTATCAAAATAACTATGCTAAATACATTTCTCCTTCCCCTGATCGCATACGTCAAAAAAAATTGAATTTTGAACAAGATGTCCCATTCAAATCTAAATTATGATTTGACATGATGCATACAATTTCAGTGAATAATTACTAGATCAATTTTCAAAGGATCTCCTTCTAGAAGACGCACATCAGCTGGAACAATGTCTCCAAGTTTGATACTGCCGATGTCTCCGGGACCAACTCTGCTGCATCTTCCTCCCTCCATCTTCCATCACGTAGGACCTGGTAAGAATAGTTTGTTACTAATTAAAAATAAATATCAAAATAACATCTATGAGCCCGGTGAAGTTCTGAGGTAAAAGTCTGGAATGATTGAGACCTTGGCTTTTGGGCCAAACGAGCCATAAGAGCAGCTGCTGCATTGCCTGCATTGTTTTCCTCTATAAAACTGATGGTGAATTTAATATGACAAGACCAGATGCCAACGAAATCATGATAATCCGGATCTTTTCCCTGCAAAATAAAGATCATCTCTAAGATTTGCTATTGAAAGAAAATTAAAATCAAATTTACTGTGATAAATTGTGTTATTTTAACTTATCAGACCAAAACCATTACAGACTTACTCTCCCTGTGCAAGAGCAATGCCCATGATAGCCGCACGTCCATTACCATTATGGGGTTCCACATAAGCCCAAAAACTTTATAATTTACTTTCCTGTAGAAATGAAATTTCAATGAGTGGAACCGCTCAAACAATAAAAAGAACATAACAAAAACTAAGAAAGCGCGAGCTGAAAACACTTTAACCTGTTTTCTTCAAGTTTATTGTATCCAAATAAATCCAATCGCTCTTTAACATCATCAAGCCCAAACCCTTCCTCGTACATTTCAGGTTTTCAAAAACTTCTTCAAGGGGGACATTTCCTGCATGTGCAATTTTAGTTTTACCAAATGGACCACTGAATCATTGATATACGAAAAGAAAAAGATTTTGTTAAAACATACCAGATCAACAGCTTCCTTGCTGACAGCATCAAGGGCAAAGGACTTTTCAACCATTCTATATCCTTAAGCTTTCCGCAAGTGTTTGGCAATTGATAGAAAATCTTTAACAACAAAATCATGCATTCCAATCAATTAACTGTCTTCCAAATTTGTCATAACTAAGTTATGAAATTAATTCATACAGAAGTGAGATTATGAATTTATACCTTTGTACTAATTAGTATTATTCTCTCCTGAACATCCAATCTTCAATTTTCTGAATCCAAAATCGTAACAGTTCGAAGAGGAAGTGTGTGCACAGAACATGAATTGAAGAGGGTATATAAGGTAGGTATGTGAATTGGACCGAGTAAGACACATAAAAATCAGAAACAAGAAGAGAGATTGTACACATGGCTTGCTGAGCATGTGAAGGGACAACAAGGATAAGACAGCGATAATCAGTAACTTTTGGAGATCCGCCGGCCAGCGTCTGCATTGCTTTTGTTAGAAGTTAACGACCTAATATACTGGTGTTTGAATTTTCGTTACTTTGGCGCCAGAATGTTTAAGTCTTTGGTTTAAAAACTCCATGAATTAATATCCTTAACTATCCCTTGAAGTATTTTATTAACAAATAAAGCAAATTGGAGGGACATTAATATAATTTACGGTGATAACTTATGCTAATTAATGGCTTGAATGAAGGTTATTTCCAAAAACTTTTGGTTCTAGTTATTTTCTTCAATCTGTGGGAGTTCATGTAAATATCATGTTAAGAAACTTCTCCACTATTATGATTCAATTACTCCAAAGGGGAGTGAATTATCCATAAACCGTATCTTGTCATTATCAACCACTAGTCTTATGGTCAGATGAGAAGACTTTAACCATTTAGGTGAATTATCCAGAGGTTTTTGTAGACATTAGCTCATTTTCTTGTTACTTTCAGATTTTTTTTTTCTTTCCCCTCCAAACAAAATTGTATTTAAAGCTGATTTTAATAAACTAGAACAATATCAATAAATAATGAGAAAATTTAGCTCCCGGTCCCCCCAAGTCTGCATTTAAAGAAATGCCTTGATACTGTTCATAAAATATTTTATAATTTAGAGAAGATGACGTGGCATAGTTAGGATTAATTAACACGTAAATGGGTTAAAATGAAAAGATTAAAACATATGTGGCCGAATCAGAAATAATGAAAGTTTTCAAAATTTGAAATTTCGCAAACAAGCCCCACACTCTATTCACGTCGCTTAATCGAAATTCATCAGTTGAAAACGCATTTCTTGAACGAAAGGGAGACGCGATTTTTTTCCGATCCAACACCAATTGATTTGCACCCTAAATCAATTTCTTGAACCCTAAACCGAATACAGTCGATTTTCGCGATATAGTCGCGATTTTCGATCGATTTGTTGAACCCTAAGAACATTTCTTCAACTATAAACAGAATCTGCGCGATTTCCGGCGATACCCCCATATTTCCAATCCAAACTACAAATTTTCACACCAAATTCAATCCAAAACCATGGCTGACACTCACAATGACGCCGACAACCCAACGCCACTTCGATCCTAGATTCCGGTGGCTCAAGCAGTTCAATGGCTGCTCCGGTCGATCATCTGACCATTGAAGGTGGTCCCCCCGTAAGGAGACGCCGGCGGCACAAGAAGAGAGTGAAGAACCAGCACAGGGGTCTGAAGACGAAGTCAGGCGAGACTTCAGGCCAGAAGGAGGATTCCAGAGAATGCAGGCCAGAGGTGGATTCCGCGATAATTCAGGGCAGAGAGTCGCCGAGGATCCAGGCGACGAGGAGAAGGCCGGCGAAGATAGGGTACGTATTTTGGGATTGTTGCTTGTAATTTCGCTTAACGATCATTAGTATCGCTTAAGCGATTATTCGGTTTTACTCATGATCGCAGCAATGATCGCTTAAGAGATCATGAGTGTTTACTCTTGGTGGCTTAAGCGTCTTAGGTCTGGGCAGAATCACAGATTAGAGATTCTCTTTAACTTTTGATCGCTTAAGCGATTTAAAATCGCTTAAGCGATCTTGCATGAGACAGTAAAGATCTCTTAAGCGATCCATGATCGCTTAAGAGACTACAGTGTTTTGGTTTATTTTTGTTGATGACATTTATTTATATCGATTGTGCAGATTGTGCGGACCGTAAGCTGTAGAGAGTACAGTTGGAGCCTATAAGTGAGAGTACCCTACTTCCCTGCAAGGGTGACGGTGAGTTCGAGCTGGGAGGTTTTTGACAGAATAAGGGCCATTTTAGCTAGAATGAGGCATGGTGAAAGAGATTTTGGTGACACTTGTTTCGGTCAGTTTTTAAGAATTGGAAAAAAGTGGAAAAAGTCATTTTGGGGGCAGGGAGTGCATTACATGTTGATGCACTCATGTAAAAAGCAAGAAAAAAAATGAATGTGGTTCGTGTTGGAGGGAAGCCACTAGTTTGGTATGATGGAGTATGCGTTGGTGACGGGCTTAGGATGCGGGAAAGTGCCAACTAAGGCGGAGGCAGACGCAGTAAGGAAGAGTGCGGGAGCCATAAACTTTTGTAAAAAGGTTTTGAAAGGGCAAAGTCTATTACAGGAAAAGTTTGAGAAGAGGCTATCTACAGTTCGGTTTAGTGATGCAGAGAAGTAAAAGTGTGCTTGATATTGTTTTTGCATTCTATCTTATTGGCTGGTGATTCAACAAAGCTATTGAGAAAGATTGGTTGCTGTTTGTAAGCACTTGGAGTTCTTTAATTCTTATCCGTGGGGACGGATATCATTTGAGCGAACCATCAAGAGCCTGAAAAAACCAGACATGGCGTTAAAGCATGCCGAATGGGGCGGGAAGGCTAAACCAAGCACGTATAATTTGTTTGGCTTCCCATGGGCAATGCAGGTAAATATTAATAGCTCTATGTTATATTTTTATAATATGTGTGTTTGAATAATGACATGGACTGTTTTTTTACAATGTAGGCTTGGATGTACGAGGCCATCCCTGTCTTCGCCAAGGCGGGAGGAGCAAGAATGTGAATGTGCAACAGCGATTTCCTAGGATGTTGCGTGGGCATGTCGAAGCTGTAACCATTGGGATTATGGCCAATTAGAGATTGAGATTCAAGCAGCTGGGGTGTTGAAGGATTAAGCTTTTGAATATGCAGTTGGTTTTTTATTTTGCTTCATCTGATTGATTTTTTTTTTCTTATTGCAGGGAGTCTCCGTCCCTTTTTGCCCCCTATTGGGGAAAGCGGAAGAGGACTATGTCACATCTTTCAAAGCAATGGAGATGAAAGGGATGAACAGATAGACGCCCGATGCGGGACCTAAAAGGGGTCACGCATGTGATGGCATTGCAGGGCCATTGCTTGACAATGTCGTTGATGCTGAGGATAATGAAGCTCGGGGCGCGAATGGAGAGAAGAGGGAGGAAGAGTTCGTATGCCTCAGCAAACCGTACAACAGTACCGCTTTGCAGACATCGGCGTAGGGAGATGAGGTTGTTGACCTCATCAACGGCCTGTTGAGAGTTTTACAACAGCCTTTTATGCAAAGCTTGAGAAGATGGAAGAAACAATGAAAAGGGTGGAGAAAAGTGGATAAGGTGGAGGAAAGTAGCTAGAATGGAGGGCGAGTTGGTACAATGGAGGGGAAGTTGGTGAGAATTAAAGCTTTGAATTGCAAACTGGCTTGAAAAGAGAGAGCAAAGAGCAAGTTTGTGAAATCGCCTTACATGGTAGTGACACAGGTAAAGAGAAGAAATGAAGAAACAAATGGAGGAACAACCAGAAAGGGAGGAGGTTGAGGAGGTTGGTGGTGGAATGTGGGCGTGATAATGGAGGTTGAGAGGTTGGTGGTGGAATGTGGGCGGTGATAATGGAGGAGGGGGATTGTGGAGCGAAGAGCGGATGTAATTGGAGAAGGGAGAGTGGGGAAGGAAATTGGACTCAATGTCGATTTGTATAGGCCAATAGAGGAAAGGAAAAAACTCTTTTATGCCTATTACAATGGTCGGGAATTGATGGCCATATAAGTGTAAGACAGGGATTATCCCCGGGAATGGTTTAAGAAGTTGTTGACGATGGGGACGTGGCTTGAGGACTCGGTGAGTTATGTTCACTTAATTTTCCTTATTTTTTCCTGTGTTTTCCATACTTATCTTGTTTTTTTATTGATGTGCACATCGATGAGATATTGGCCTGATGGGCTACGACAGACTAGTGATGGTGATCTGTTTGTATCCTGACTGTGCTATCACCGATGTGGCGTTTGGCAAACCTTGTTTCGGCATATCGGTCTTATTAAAAATGCCGTTGCTAGTGGTGTAAAAGGACCGAAGCGAAAACGATTGGCTGCACCAGAGTCGGATTGCATCCCTGATGTTTCCGGTTTGATGATAGGATTATGCAGTACGTAAGGGGGGATCGGCCCAAATATGGCCACGGTTGGGCCTTTGTTAAAGGTTGTACTGCATCACTCGTCAACAGATGCACTGGATAGCAGTCGCTGCCATCTGGAGGGTGTCTGAAGATCCTTGACTGCAACCCAACCATTTGTCGAGACAAGAGTTGGAGGTCGAGTTGGAGCCACTGTCCAGGTTGTTCCCGCGGCTGTTGCGTGACAGCGGGATGTTTGGGCAGTTGGGTGATCAGGTACTAACCCGGAAAGTGGCGAATTCAGCGCTCTACCTGCCCAATAAATGAGTCAAGGTAAATTTTGTTTAAAAACTTACATAATACATTGTTCTATAAGTTTATTATAATGGTAAGTCTTCTTCCTATTGTAGCGCTGAATGTGGGGCATATGCCCTGAAATTATTCAGTTCGACATGACCAACCGCCCGATGGACAGCTTGAATGACGAAACAATGATAGAATGTCGGGAGCGCTGGGCTGTCTGACTGCTTCCATGCAGATGGATCCGTTTTGATGTGACCAGAACCCAATCAAAGGGTATGAAAGTTGGACGCTGAATTGTGTATTTTTTATTTGATGTTGATGTTCATCCTTGGGTTTTTTGAGTTGAGTTTATGTGATACCTGTTATAATTTCAATAAGGGTGTATATACATGTTCATTTTCAATGGTGTTTTGATGTGTACTTCAGAACTGCTTATTTAATTTGTTCCATTGGCTTGGCTATTTTCTAATTCATGCCTTTCTCATATTATGGTGTTTTACACTGCAGGTCACTAAGATAATGGTCATCTCCACGAAAGTCAACCGAGGCACCATATTAGCCGCCCTTGTAGATATCATCTGAATTTGTTGTAGATACATTGTAAAGAATTGGATCTGATATTTGGGTATATTTTTGTGTGCCATTAAGATATTCATCAGCAGTTTCAATTTACTTGTATGGTTTGTCCTAAAAGATCATATGTCTTTTAGTAATAATCGCTTAAGCGACACGAGAGGTCGCTAAGCGATCATTCGTATTTTAGTAATAATCGCTTAAGCGATCGAGAGGTCGCTTAAGCGATCATAGCCTGGCAGATGTCATTCTGCCTCGGAAAAATCGCTTAAGCGATCTAATCGCTTAAGAGATCATATCTTTTAGCAATTATTCGCTTAAGCTATACAGGTGGTCGCTTAAGCATCATAGTCTGGGCAGATGGCATTCTGCCTCGGAAGGATCGCTTAAGCGATCAGAAATCGCTTACGCGATCATTCGTTTTTAGTAATATCGCTTAAGCGATACAGGTGGTCGCTTAAGCGATCATAGTCGGGCAGATGGCATTCTGCCTCGGAAAGGATCGCTTAACGATCAGAAATCGCTTAAGCGCATCGGGTCTTTTAGTAATAATCGCTTAAGCGATACAGGTGGTCGCTTAAGCGATCATAGCAGATGTCATTCTCTTCGAAAGGATCGCTTAAGCGATCATAATCGCTTAAGCGTCAGGCGTCTTTTAGTAATATCGCTTAAGCGATATAGGTGGTCGCTTAAGCGCTATAGCAGATGTCATTCTGCCTCGGAAAGGATCGCTTAAGCGATCATAAATCGCTTAAGCGATCATGCGTTATTACATTTATATCAAACATATGTTCCTTTACATTCAAAAGATCGCTTAAGGTTTACATTCGTTCAGAGCACTTGTTCCTTATTACATTTATATCAAACATATAGTTCCTTTACACTTCAAAAAGATCGCTTAAGGGTTTACGATTCGTTCAGAGCACTTGTTCCGTTATTACATTTATATCACACTATAGTTCCTTCCACGTCAAAAAGATCGCTTAAGGGTTTACGATTCGTTCAGAGCACTTGTCCGTTATTACATTTATATCAAACATATAGTTCCTTTACACGTCAAAAAGATCGTTTAAGGGTTTACGATTCGTTCAGACACTTGTTCCGTTATTACATTTAATCAAACATATAGTTCCTTTACACGTCAGAAAGATCGCTTAAGGGTTTCCGATTCGTTCAGAGCACTTGTTCCGTTATTACATTTATATCAAACAAAGTTCCTTTACACGTCAGAAAGATCGCTTAAGGGTTTACGATTCGTTCAAGCACTTGTTCCGTTATTACATTTATATCATATAGTTCCTTTACGTCAGAAAGATCGCTTAAGGGTTTCCGATTCGTTCAGAGCACTTGTTCCGTTATTACATTTATATCAAACATATATTTCCTTTACACGTCAAAAAGATCGCTTAAGGGTTTACGTTCGTTCAGAGCACTGTTCCGTTATTACATTTATATCAAACATATAGTTCCTTTACACGTCAAAAAGATCGCTTAAGGGTTTACGATTCGTTCAGACCACTTGTTCCGTTATTACATTTATATCAAACATATAGTTCCTTTACACGTCAGTTCAGTATATTTTTATATTGTTTTGCTTAATTATTAGGAAATATCAGTTATTTTTTTAATTAATTTTCGACCCTAAGTGATTAATTTCATTAATACCAAGAAAAGGTTCAAAAATTAACAAAAACAACCCCCACCCACCCAACTTCCCAGATTCTGGCTACCGCCGACAGCAACGAACGACCGGAAATGGCCGGTAATGGCCAGTTGTGACCTTTTCCGGCCATATCCACCTTCGATGTGGCCGGAAAAGGCCACATCTTCCCGTCATGGACTTTCAATGAAATGTCCGACTTTGCCGTCAACGACGCCAACATTTGGCCGTCTTTGACCGACAACGACGGCCATATATTTGGCTGTCACAGACGGCAACCTCTGGATTTTTCCGTTCCTCTACGGCCAGTTCTGGCGGATCTGTGCCCTTTTCCCCACATCCTGGTCGATCTGGCCGAAAAGCCCATATGAGGCCCTATCGGCCAGATCCGACCACTGTGCATCGAAACGCCCTTCCCCGGTCATTCCGCTCCGGTGGCCGTGGGTAGGTGGGGGTGTATCTGTTAATTTTTAAAACCTTTGCAAGAATCGGTTAAGCGATACAATGGATCGCTTAACGCTCAGGTGATTGGCAGAAGCGATCTTGCCCATGTCATGATCGCTTAAGCATCAGTGATATTGCTTAAGCGATATTGCCTTTTCCCCTGGTCGATTAAGCGATCTGGGATCTCTTAAGCGATCATGCACCTGGCGAATCAATCAGTCCAGTAGGATCGCTTAAGCGATCCTTTACGCTTAAGCGATCATGCACCTGGGCAGAATCAATCAGTCCAGTGTGAAGGATCGCTTTAACGATCCTTTATCGCTTAAGCGATCATGCACCTGGGCAGAATCAATCATTCCAGGTGAGCTCGCTTAAAGCGATCCTTTATCGCTTAAGCGATCCATCTGCGAAAACACTTTGTCGCTTAGCGATCACTTAGTCGCTTAAGCGATCGTGGGCAATATTACATTTGCATCTTTTCTCCTGAATTTTGACAACTAAAATTACCAACACGTATTAATTCCATACTTTTTCCTCAATTTGACAGCCTAATTCCAAACTAAATCACAACAAATATTTAGACCATGTAAAGAATACAAATATAAAGGATATTATTAAAGGTAACAATAAATTTAAACACAATAATTCATCCTTCTTCGATCGACCCTAATTACTTCTGGCAACTGCTTCTCTTGTGACCAGGTTGCTTGCAAATTGAGCACTTATTCATCTTCCGGGAACCTCAAAGGCTGATGGAATACGCTTACCCCTTTTCTCCCCTTTGGCGTCTCTTCAATGGCGGCTGAGGATAATGTCAGCCACCTCTGGCGGCACTACCCATGCTCTTCTGGAGGCACCGGATATATCTTTCTGAATATGCTAGCATGTAGTGATCTGTCATATAGAAAGGGGAGCAAAGTTCCATGTAAATTCTTGAACCAAAACCGGCTTCCGTTGGTGTTTCAGTGCTGCTAGTGCATGAGGACAAGGTAAATGTTGAATGTCAAGCACTTTACAGCTGCAAGTTTTTGTAACAAGGTTAACTAGGGCATCCGGACCATAGCCGCGCACAGTAAACTCTTGAGCATTAAGAGGATAGGCAAACAGTGCATTTGACAGTTCCATATGTTCTCGCAATATTTTTTTTCAGCTGACGGAACAAGGGTTTTAGTAAAATTATCTGACTCCATACGACGCTCATGGAACCACCGCGCACAGTGTCCTTTGGATTGAATCAAAAGTGCAACATTTGGAAACTCTCTTTCTATAACAACTTCGAATTTATGGACTCAGCTATGTTCGTGGTCATGACATCAAACCTTCTTCCGGAAAGTAAGCTCTACTCCATCTCTCGAACCAACATCATGCTCAAGATACTTAGCAACTCTAACATCCTTGATTCGGATTGCTGGAAGTGTTCCTCGAACTCATCACCCGGTAAGCTTTTGCTGCCATGTATATGTCTGAAGGAGGCCAGCACACTTAAACTTTTGTTTTATGTTCTCACCAAGGTGCCTCATACAGAATCCGTATGTGCTGACGGTAAATAGTGGCAATCCCCTTCTTATAAGTTGTGCCTATCGGATATTATGCACAACTCGTCACTGTCAGGCACTATCGTACGTAACTGCTGAAAAAACCAAGTCCACACTCGTCATTCTCAGAGTCAACCACACACCATGCAACAGGATATGTGTGATTCTCGCTGTCCTGGCAGTGGCCACCAACAATGTACCTCCATACTTTCCCGTTAGAAAGCAACCATCAACAGCCAACACCTTTCTCATGTTTACAAAACCCCTTATAGCAGCACCATAAGCACAAAAAATATTTAAACATCATATTCCTGTCCCACTTCAAGCCGTCTTGCTACCTGGTTTGTCAACTCAAGCATATAACGGTACGCTTCTAATACTGCGTACCCGTGCTCCGGCGTGCCCCTCACAAATCTTGTGCAGTTGTCTACCTTTCCAGCATTTCCAGTAACTAACAACACATCCCAACTCTGTGCGCACAGTCTCTGAATGTCTTTAGGAGATGGACCTTTCCCTTCGACGAACCGACTTTTGACAATTTGTCCAATAACACAGCGGACGCTGTCGATGCTCACCTGAAATATGTCCCAACCACATGTGTGCTCACGGTATAGTGCTAAGAAAACTTTTCCGACTCCGCCAACCTCTACATAAACCCGCCACTTGCAGTTTCGGTCCACAACATGCAACCGTCACAGCCAATGAATTTGACTTTTTGGTGATGAACTCAAATTACCTTCACAGCAACAAGTTTTAGCTTCCTCACCACTTCCTCTTTGTTGTCAAATAAATACCCTATGCGCAAGTCCGATCCATCCGTAGACATGAGCTGATCCACTACTACCTCCAATTGCCCCCTTTGACTTGCATAAACGACCATAGTGTTCTCTCCTCCACTCTACGCCTTCTGCATATCTGTATTTAAAGGAATCTCTACATCTGTGGGAACATCTACGGTCCTCCTCCTCAACATTTTCATTCTGCCCCCTCACCAACCTCTTCTATAGTGTCCTCCTCACCACCCAATTGCGACTCGTATTCTACTTGTTTACTACAAATCAATGGCCTCGTAGTTCAAATTACAACCAGGCAAATCTCCGCCTACATCCTCGTTATCCCCTTCCTTGGAACCAACTTCCAACGGTTTTTCTACAGAAACCCCTTAAAATCGGCCTCGAACCACTATCGGCCATATCATTCATAAATAAGTTCACACTTTCATCCGACTTTAATACAGCAGGAGGTACCTTATAATTTTCAGGAGCTCGCTTAAAACATACCTCACAACTATATCACTACGCGAGCAACTCAAATTACCTCTTCTAATTATTTCATCAATCACATCATCAAAACTACCTCTGTGCTCACAGCACTTGGTGTAACTTCTTTGCTCTTCCCAATCCACTTCCACCTACTTTCTTCCTCCACCACTCACCAAAATATTCAACACCCAAAACATTTTTCCCATGTAAATATAGCCAACACCTGTAATGCAAAAAAACAATATTCTTAAATGCTGTACTAAGGGTTCAAATAGTTTAAAAAGAATCTGCACATTCGCATATTTGGTCTGATGTATCGCTTGAACGATCATGGTTATTTATACTGGATCGCTTAAGCGATACACCTGATCGCTTAAGCGATTAAGTATAATAACCTTGATCGCTTAAGCGATCTTATGCCATTTACTGATCGCGTAAGCGATCTGCTCCCATACAACAGACTTTAACCAGATCGCTTAAGCGATCTTATGCCACATACCTGATCCTTAAGCGATCTATCTGCTGCATTACCAGACCTACCGATCGCTTAAGCGATACACCGGATCGCTTAAGCGATCCATCGTGCCAGACACATTTTCAGTCATCTCCACCTACAATCGATCCATCATACCCAAAATAAATACCCAGAACTAATTTTCAACAAATTTCACTCCTTTCAACCTACATTACATCAACACAACCACAACACCTAACAACACTAAACTAAATCAAAATCATAACCCAAACCCATCCATTATTAAATCTTTGTAAATCTAAATATAAAATGTAAAAGGAGATCCACATACTTAGGCGAAATGTCAGGAGGAGGAGGGGGGAATCTTTGCCGGAGAAGATGTTAATGGTGGAGGAAAAGAAATGTTAATGGCGGTAGAGATCGGAAGAAGAAGATGTAGAGGAATGAGGAGAAGAAGATGTACGGAGAAGAAGAAGATCAAGGAAGAAGAAGATTTTACGACGCCAAGAAGAAGAGAAGAAGATGCAGGTAGAGATGCGTTAATGGCGGGAGGAAGAAGAAGGTTTTTGGGTTTTTTGCAACAATTTCGGATTTGTGGAAATATAGATAATTTGAAAAGATTACATTAATCCTAATTAGCACTAATTACCCTTAATCATAATAGGCTATTTAGTTAACATTTCAAAACTTGATAGCCTTTTATTAAATGTAAACTTCAATGTCTTTTTAATAACTTCCCCCATAAATATTCAAGAACAAGGGACTTTTTATAATGTATGGGTAAATATTTACGAAAGGCGACAAGGTTACATTAAGAATAGTAAGGCTTGTAAAGTGATAGATTGTCCCTTGATTCTTGGCTTATCCAAAGATTCTGAATCTCTGATACAACTTCAATCATGGTTTTAATACAAGATAAACAGTGCAACTCTTCCACTTGTAAACGCCTTGATTGTCAAATGTTCTGTCACTTATTTTTGTTTACATCATAACTGTGAACCCTATGCCTCAAGGGACGGACGGCTTCGTCCGGCAATGCCGCTTTGTGCAACTGCAAGTACACGAATCACATTGTTTAAATAAACAAATAACATTGGGTTCAACTCCTGGGACGGGGACAATACCCATTCTTTCTTCACATAATTATGAAATTAACGAGTGCAGGAATAATAAATAGTTACTATAACAAATCTTTTAAGTTTGAACGATTCTGATTTCTGAAACTAAGAGTAGCAGCAACTATACACCTTACCAACTCACTTGTCCCTATTCATTAAAACTTAAAAACATCATCTGGATCCAACCCTGTAATTCACTTCATCCATTCACATGTGGACGCAACATTAATAAGGTCAAAAGAGCATGAAAGATAAAAGAGTAATGCTACGCTAACAACACACTCTCACAAACCTCTCTTACAACTGAGTTGACACTATCACGACAGTTCTACTACACTTAAGACGGAAAATGATTTTGATTAGATCAAAGAAACGACCATTACTTATGAAAGAATGGTCGTTTCTCACAGAAGGAATAACCGTTCCTTAATCCATTCCTTATGTAAGGAACAACGTTGTTCCTTCAAGAACAAGGTTGTTCTAAGAAAAAGAAGAAGAAAAAAGAAGATGCAGCCATTCCTTGGGCAAGGAACAGCGTCATTCCTTAGATAAGGAACAACATTGTTCCAAGAAGAAGAAGAAGAAGAAGAAGAACGACAGTTTGTTTCTCATAGTGCCTTGGGTGCCTTGAGTGTGGTGGGAGCTGACGTGACAGCACTAATCTGTTGACATATTAGGGTTGTAAGAGAAGATTGTAAGAATGTGTTGTTGGCGTAACATTACTCAAGATAAAATCATATGCTATACAAAATGGGATCAAGTTAATTATACATATGTAAGTTTCTATTGAGAGTATTAATATATAATGCATCAGCTACAACAAATTCATATTACAACACTCAATTAACATTCAGATTCTCGATAATTTCGAAATGCATCTGCATATCAGGAGGTCTATCAGCAAAATAAAATCTCTCACACACCTGTAAAATCCCACCATTCTTCTGAGATTCCTGTTCAAGCAGATGAACCAATTTATCCTTCTCATTACGAATCCAAGCTCGCCTGCCATCACACCATTGCCTAGGAGTTCCATGAAGGACGAAACGGAGTCCTTTCNAGGCTCTTAAAACAGAGACACAAGATGAGGCGAGTAATTTGGTGGTGGAACGTGAAATGCGGGTTCCACGGAAGGAGGTGCAAATGCAATATAAAGGTGTGAGGAGAAGGCCGTGGGGTAAGTACGCGGCGGAGATTAGAGAAACAAAGAAGAATGGATCAAGAATTTGGTTGGGGACTTACGAGACGCCTGAAGATGCTGCACTTGCTTATGATCAAGCTGCTTTTAAGATGCGCGGATCAAAAGCAAAGCTCAATTTTCCTCATTTGATCGGCTCTGTTAATTTCCAGCCAGTAAGAGTCAACCCCAAGCGCCCCCGTTCATGTGAGCCTCCGTCGCCCCAGTCAAAGCGAAGTAAACAGTAAACAATTAATGTCGGTAGTTTCATGGCGGAGTTGTATTTTTTGTAACTTTTTTTTAGATTTGAAAAAAAATAAAATTGGGTTATATTTACGAGAAATGTAATTATAAATGTTTTATAAGATGAATAAAATAGAATAAGATTTTGAAAATTGAAAATACATCAAATGAAGTCATACTTTTTGTAACTTATTCCCCAAGCCAAAATCAAGTTTATTATGTTTACTAACTAATAGTCAATAAGAAGATCAGCTTTGTAAAAACATGCATTAGACATTGTCTATTACCATATTACGTGTTTATCAAACGCAGACTCTCCACTTGAATTGAATTTTGATTTCCCTTTTTATCATAAATTAAACTTATCTATCATACTAGAAAGCTAACAACAATATATATATCTCCACCTTATATAGATTTATACCACGTGTCCCAGGGATGCGTTGTCACCAGATTACATGTCACTTAATTAAAAGACTATTTCACTTGTAAATTTACTAAACATTATTTCACTGATAAACATCAACTTGTGTTGTCAATAAGGTCACACGTTATCTCATGAAAGAATTACTTCATATGCAAGTCTAACCCAGATTACCTATTGTTCTCTGTACACCTAGGCTGCATACCACTCTTTGTGAGGGTTAATTTATCAGCAAATCCACCAAGGCAAACAATATATAAAGGGATCTCACACCCTAATGAATAAATCTTTGGAAGAACACCATTTTCTTGTTCTAAAAACCGCCTCATTTGTAATTAGAACTGAGGTTGTTTGTACTTGCAAAAAACACAANATGAAATAATACTGCATTTGCAGAAGGCACCTGACCCAAATTTAATTGCAAAAATTAAATTAAGATTCTGTGGTTGATTGTTGTCTTTAGGGCTTGAGTAAACTGAAGACAACTTACAGTTAGGGTTTTGGAAGAAGAAGAGAGGCACAGAGATGCCCCGACTCTATAAAAACTCTTGCTATTTGGGTACAGTGGAACCTTCAAAATGCCACTCCATCGTTCCATTAGAGAATCAAACAAAATTCTGAAAATCTGATTTTTTTGTTTTTTAAGAACAAATTCAAAAGAGGAAGAAAAAATATTTTGGGCGTTAAAGCAACCGAAATCGTGGGATGGGCTTGCAGCAACAAGACCGAGGCCAACCAAATATATATAGCCCATTTCAATTAGACCTGCTGTTTGTTTCATGATGGGCTATAGCCATTCAGAATTTGTATTTTCACGTGCATTCAATAAATAAAGGAGTAATACTATAAACACCGAAATTTTATACCGAATTTTTGTATCGAAGGATATGGCAACTAGTCAGATGTGACCACACTGAAGTTTTTCATGAAAAAAATGCTACCGATGTTTTCCATCAAATTTTTACACCAAACGACGTGTCTATTGAATCAAACGAGTCACGTATCACGTTAACAAATATTCCGCGAATGAACTATCTATTGTTATTGGACAGTAGTTCATTTGAAATGGACTCCAGTCCATATTATATGGACGTCGTCCACCTAGAATGGACGTTGGTTCATAATTTAAACTAAAAAAATTTGGCCTAAATTGTTTATGGATGCCCGTCCTCTTATGAGGACGATTGTCCATAGTTATGGACTCCCGTCCATATATTATGGACAGGAGTCCTTTTACCAGTGGTAGATCTAGGATTTTTGTCGAAGGGGGGTCTCCAAGCCTTTGTTATTATTTGTTAAACAACTAGTAAAAACTTTAAAAAATAACCAAAATGCAATAACGCAGTATTTTCTTACTTGAATAAATCCATGAGAATCAAATTTTTGAGTAAATGTGTTAAGTAAACCTTAAGCAAAACCTTTTTTTAATTTTTAATTTTTAATTTTATTTTTGGCTTCCAAAGATTATAATGTAAATTTTCATGACTTTGACCAGACCTAATCTAAGTTAAAGTCAATCAAAACTTAAATCAAGTCAACGTTGTGTTGACTTTTAATATGAATTAGTAAAAAAAAAAANAAACAACTAGTAAAAACTTAAAAAAATAACCAAAATGCAATAACGCAGTATTTCCTTACTTGAATAAATCCATGAGAATCAAATTTTTTAGTAAATGTGTTAAGTAAACCTTGAGCAAAACCTTTTTTTAATTTTTAATTTTTAATTTTATTTTTGGCTTCCAAAGATTATAATGTAAATTTTCATGACTTTGACCAGACCTAATCTAAGTCAAAGTCAATCAAAACTTAATTCAAATCAACGTTGTGTTAACTTTTAATATGAATTAGTAAAAAAAAAAAAATTTCTTAATATAAACATGTATAATAACTCAAATTTCTTTATTTATTTTGAGTATCAATACCGCGATATTTGAATGGTAAGAAAGTGATGGGTAAATGGTGAAAAATGACGTCTTTTAACATATAGTTAAGGTTTTAATTTGGGAAAGCAAGTTCATTCTTTAGACACAAAACACAAAATAAACTTACAAGGTCCATGTATTTTCCTCTCAAATTAGAATAAAAAACCTGGAAAAAAAGAAAATAACATGATTCAACCCTAAAATAAACTAAATTAAAATGAGCAATACACATATTTAAAAGTAATAAAACAGAAAATATAGATTGTGACACCTTGAAAGCTTCAACAATTTCAGTCTTTAAAAGTTTTAAGATCGAATAGCATGAGGAAGAGAATGAGAGAATGAGAGAGTAAATAATTTTGAGGATAAAATCATAGAAAGTAGGTGGAGTCGGAAGAAGAGCGGAGAGAGTTTTAAAATTTTAATATAATAAGGGTTTAGAATATATATATTAATAACAAGTTTTTTGTGAGTCTAGATATATGTATAATAATTCTTTTTTTTTTTTTTTTTAAATTCGAGAGTAGACTTAAGTATATATATATTAATAACAATTTTCATGAGTCTATATATTAATAATTTTTTTTTTTTTTAAACTTGAGGGTAGGCTTGGGCCTACTCTCAAAGGGGCTAGATTCGCCCCTGTCTTTTACTATGTCTTTTACTATGGATGATCATTCGTATTATATAGGCAGGCTAGCGTCCATATAATTTCAGATGAAAATAAATTTTTTAGATGAAATAAAAGAAAAAAAAAATTATTTTTAAGAATGGACGCATACTTTAAAAATTTGATTTGAGAATGGACTCAATTTTTTTTTTTTTTTCATTTATAAAGAAAAGGCAAGAAAGAAATGAAAACTGGCGTCGACTCTCAAATCTTTTTTTTTTTTTTAATTTATAAACAAAATGCAAGAGAGGAATGAAATCTGTTTTGGGAGGCCTAAATTTTTAAACATTCTAATTGAAATTTTTAAAGAAATTTTTTTATTAAACAAAAATTTGGGCCTCCCAAATTGAACATAACATTTTTAAATTAAATAACGGACAGACGTCCATCTAAAAGGGACGTATGTCCACTGAATGTAAAATTTTTTAAAATATTTTAGACGGGCGTCTATCTCTACAGTAAATAGATACCCGACCATATATTATTTTTCTTTTAAAATTTTTTAGACGGGCATACATACATATAATATGAACAAGAGTCTATTAAATATGGACGGGTGTCTATAAATGTTAGATTGTCATTCATTCACGAAAGAGTACTGTTATAGATATTGAAATTTTATACCAAACTTTTATACAAAATACATGACAACTAGTCAAACGCGACACGGTAGAGCTTTCCGTGACCCGCTGGACATGGCAAGATTGAAATTTAACACGTTTTACTTTCACAAAATAGGGATTTAATAGTCTATAGTGATTAAGTTCGGTAATTACAACACGTCAAAAATTTTAAATTCCGTGAGTTATTCAGAACACTTAATCACTGATTTACTGCCACTGAATCACAAACTGACCACCAATGGTAACTGTGCTAGTCTCGTTTATTCTTCTCTTAGGGTTAGGAGAGCCACTATCTGACGTGGATGACGATGAAGAGGAAGGCTCTGGAGAACGCCGTCTCCGATTCACTCTAACCGGGTCAATGTTAGCCGAGCCGATCAAGTTAGGAAAATTTAGCTTGGCTTTGGCACCGCGCATCTCAAAAGCAGCTTGATCATAAGCCAGCGCAGCATCCTCAGCCGTCTCGTAAGTTCCAAGCCATATTCTAGCTCCATTTTTCTGTGGGTCCCTCATCTCCGCCGCGTACTTCCCCCACGGCCTTCTCCTAACGCCCCTGTAACCCATTCCTCTAGAAGGAGCGTGTGATAAACGCACATCCGCAACATCAGTGGCCCGTTCTATTGGCTCTTTTTTCACAGACATTACGTTTGAAGACAAACCGAAGTTTGCTGCCTGCAAAAGATCACTCCAGTTCTCCGTCATAAAGAGACTACCACTCAAGCTTGAACTGGGGTTGTAAAACGATTGAGCATTGTCAGGAGATTCATAACAATCATCAGCGAGGAGAAAATTACGAATGGAATCTAAAAGAGCCATGTCAGAATCTGAACTATTCATGACTCCATACATTTCTGGATGTAAAGTAAAGATAGCCAGCTAGGGTTTGTATTTGTTTGGATTTTTGGTGTATCTCTTTGAGTAGATTAATGGCTATTACACATATATATACACTCTTATTGTTTCTAATTTCTAAGTTTCCGTCAAGCATCGTTACCTTGAAAAAGGATGCACGTGTTTAATATTTGCAATTTTTAAGTAGAGAATTGTTGAATCATATTTATTTCATAGATACTTCCTTTTTAGAAATCATTATTGGGTTCACTACTTAGAACATGTGGGGGTATAAAGCCGAAAAGCTTAATGATGGAAGTTTGAAACTCAATACACCTAACTTCTCCATTAAATATCTCGTTTATAATGTTTGTAATTAATATTAAATATTATTGATTTAAATAAATAAATAAGTATAAGATAAGAGTATGTGGAGCCATTCTACCTTGCTTAAACAATAAAAATATACTAGAAATATATACGCTCCTATTGATGAAGCATTATTTGTTATGTCTTGTTTATAATTTTTACCAGATGATTTCCGAGACTTCTGCGAATAAAATTGTTGATGCTTAATTTTGGTACTAACTATTCGCACGTGAGAAATACTAAGCAGACTTGGAAGTCACACATGATATGAAATTATTTAGTTAAGTAAAGGGTGAAGAACAATGTTTAAAGTAGTTTGGATGCTCAAAGGCGAATCTTACGTCCACTAATATTGTATTAATGAGAGTAAAGTTAGGTTGCGTTCAGCGAGCTGAGTTACAGCTTGGAAAATACAAGAGGGATAGAGAGAGTATACTATTCCAGAGTGAAATTAGTCAATCCTGCAAATAAGAGAGAATGCCTCTATTTAAAGTGTGATGAATTAAGGTAATTATTATTAAATCTGCAAGTTGGGTGGATACTGTGCAAATTATTCTCCGCGTCTTATTGCTCACCTACCTGAGTGATTTTCTCGACTTGTGCAGGGATGAAACACGTAGACGATTTCTAACAATCTGTTAACCTAGTGTTCACTCACTGCACTGACAGGGGCATGCCACTCATGTCATCATGCAACGTGATCGCGTTTGAATAGTCGCCAAACCTTCCTATGTTTTTGCTATCTTGTATTGATAAGATTTTGCGTCAGCCCTACTTTTTTAGGTAAAATAAAAATTTATTGAATGAACTTTACTGTTAAATAATGTTGAAATTGATTTGGTTAGTTAGTAGCTTAATTAACATTAAGAATGTCAAAGTATCAAATTGGCCGACCAATGTAAAAACGTTAGAGGGGCCACAGATTTTCAAAACAAGAATCAAAGAAATGGAGAACTTCGAGAAAATGAAAAGAATAAAATATTAAAAAAACAACACCAGTCCCACATGCCATGTAAAAGACAATACTTAATTATGAGAAAAATGAACGGAATCTTTGGTTGATAAATGTCTTCGTACTGTGAAACGCGAGCACAAGTTTCCCCATAAATGGAGATGTAGATTTGATATACTGCAAATTTTTTATATTTACTTCCACCATCCATGTCTCAAGAGATCAACATTTGAGAGTTGAGACACACGATATCTTATAAGCTTTGAGATCCGGAAATTAATTTTCACATCTCTGAGCTCTGACCATAGTTTCAGATTTAATTATTATAATAATTTCTCTCTTTTGCTTTTACGACCATTGCAACAAGGGATGAAGGAAATGCCCCAAAAGAAAATTAGAGAAAGAGGAGATAACTATTTTCTCTTTTCCACGGTCAAAGATTTTTAATTTTCCAAAGCATGGTTGACAAAACTTGTGAAGATAATTTCATATTGGTAACAATCAACATGAGAATCATCTTTATTATGCCTCAAAAGTCAAGCCTATGTCAGTACAATTAATGTCTCTTTGTACCAGCTGCCAAGCCCATATCTCCAAAGATATTCTTACCAACTTTATCTCATTTCAAAGAGATGAATAGACGAGAACCTTCCATGTGTCAAGGCAGTTTGCAAAAGCTCTCATGGCATTGAGTGCAAATGTGAATAAATGGGCACTCCTCTTCCCGAAGAAGGGAGGTTGGGTTGAGATTTAGCTTCAATTCTTTCTCTCTATAAAAACACTGTATTTCTTCATCTTTGTATGCCTTACGGGCAAATTCATAGAAGTAGGGAGAGATCAAATAAAATAACAGTGGATATAGGAGTCGCTTGTTGCATCCGAACCACCATAAAAACCCCTCTTGCCAATCTTTTATTTATTTTTTCTGCAAAATATATAATCTCAGCTCCATATTCAAATTTCATGGATCCATCACGTGTGTCTCCTGAGTTAGCTCAGTGTTTCTCACGTGCGAGTCGTTGGCGTCCAAAATCAAGTGTCAACAATCTTTATAATTATTTCTTCGTTCTCCTTCTTCTTTCCCTTTAAACTGTTCAACCTGGCCTTCAAGTCTTAACCAGAAATATAAATATATTTTTTTAATTATAATAAAAGAAATTGCTTTGAATAACTTTATAAAAAAAAAAAAAAAAATGTGAACTTTAAAGCAAATGAGCTATCCTCCTCATCACCTACTTTTTTTTTGTCTATATATATCGTCGTCTCCGTAGTTTCTATCCAAGTTATAATCAGCTGTCTGTCTCTGATTAAGTTTGTTGAAACAAACGCCTTCAATGGTCAGACAAAGGGAAGAAATATATATTAAGAAGAAAACTAAAGCCACCAAGAGTACTGAATTTATTTGATTGCGCGTCTTATAGAAATAGATAGATATAATAGAACCATAAACATTGTCAAAATCAAATGACACTTCCAGGTGAACCACGTCATCCCCTATCTTCAAATATTTAAAACACGTGGCCCAAATGAACTTTCATGGAAATTGCATTAATCGATTAGGGTGAATTCACACATGTGATTGCACAGAAATTGAAAAGTACTCTTCATTTTGACAAACTGCTCATTCTATATAAACCATAAGCCTGTGTAATCATCAACCAGCAATAATC